>NW_021635564.1:0-33246 GCF_004799145.2 Neltuma alba | reverse complement strand
CATATTAGCAGCATTTGTAATAAATTCTAAGGATCAGGAAGAGGAAGAACAATCAGATTTTGGACTAACTTGCAACCGTGTTGAAACAAAAACAATATGATTTGTTATGCTAGTCTGATCTTTCAAAATAAATTACTTAAGCTAAGAGAGAATCGGCTATTTCTTTCTCCATCTTGCTCCTTTTGTATATCACAGTCATTGGAAATTACATGTACATAATTTTACATGTCAACAACATCTTAGTATCTCTACCGCTAAAATGTGAAGGAGCTTGAATCAAACGATGAAGAATTTGAAAAGATGATACATAAACCACCTTGCAGCCTCATCATTTGCCAGCCTTTAATGCCCTCAAAAGTTTATTCATTATGAACAGAAGAAAAACAAAAGTGAATCTATTTGATGGGTTTTCATCAGATATTGGAACAAATATGGTGATAATTAGTTGTAAAAGTCTAGGTGATTAGTGGCAGATGGCAGTAGGGGAAAAATGAAAGCAATGAAAAACAGGGCCCTGATGATAAGCAAAATATTTTGAAGTCACTCTTCTTTATATATCATAATGAAACCTTGCACTAAACAAACCCACAACCGAGAACCTCATTGAACATAAACAGTAAATTAATACATGCAGAATGAATATATATATTATATGTATATATATGCGGGGAAACAAACAACGCAACTCAATGTTATGGTTTTTGGCTTTATTCAAGCAAACTATATATCGCCAATACTATGACTAGATATGTGAGAAGAAAAGCTAGCCTAATAATGATTTAGAGGATTGATTTTTATTTTTGAATGAAGGTAAAATGCCCATATATATGTATATATTGATGTATGCATACACACCTTTGAGATCCCAGGTCAATGGCTTTCTTCCTCAGATAACTTCGTTGGGTGTAAAGGATCTGTTGGGCAAACCTGAACCCTGGAGGCACTGCTATTTGCCCACTTCCTTGTATCATTTTTATTTGATCTTAATAACTCCAGCTATCACCAGAAAATAAAAGATAGGTTAGTTTCATATAATGATACTTTCATCCATCCACAGATTTATATACATGGCTCTTAGTAAACTATACTCCTCCAGTTCTAAATTGGTCTTGCAATTATAAAATGGGTTTTACATCTAACATAAGGGAAGTACCATTTTGGATATTCATCCCAAAAATTGATGTAGTAGTTAATGATAGATCCAAAAAAGAAAAACCCTGTTGGTCCAATACATATGAAAATTGATATCTTGGTTTTGGTCTGTTATAAGAAAGTAAGAAAGTTTTAGTGAAGGATCGATGTTTTTACATCAGAACATAACCCACTCTTGTCTTTTTCTTAATATATGAATGACGCATCAATGACCTTTCTTCTGTTTTGTTTTACCTTTCAAATATTGACATAACCTCATAAAAATATTTATATTTCTGTTAGGAATGAATGTAGAGAGACTTGTGGACACAAGTGAGTAAAGAGAGACGATAATGAATACTAAGTTGTACAAAAAAGCTATAACATACCAAAACAACTTCCAAGTTCACTTTCTTGTTACGACACTTTGCTGATCCTTTCTTTCTATAGGCCCCCACCCTTTACCCCAAATGCCTGCAGTCTGATTCTGACCAGACAATCACAGCCAATAGTAATCCCACACCTCTTGTAGCTATGTATGCAGCAGAAAGAAGTGTGTGTGTGTGTTAGTTGGGCACAGAACTTATTTCAAGTCAATAAAACAATGGCATATTGTGATGAAGATTTCTACAAGAGGTGTAGCAAAAGCAATTTTTAGGAGGCCTTGGTTATATAATAGAATCGAGCTATACTACTACATGATTATAAACTCTCAAAACCATAAAAGAATCTACAAGAAATGAGTTGAAAAAGCGGAGCAAGAAGCATAGTTTGGGCTCAGTGTGATAAAATTAGCCTAGCAATGAAAATCTAATAAGAACCCTCGAAACACATATAGAATGAAACCCTTAGGAGCAGATCGGACTACCACAGTAGCCACGGCAGAAAAGCAAGTGCATCATCCACCATAAATGAAGATGAATCAGACTGAAGCATCAAACAAAAGGACAAAAAAACAAAAAAAAAAGCAAAAGAATACCTCTGCTTTGTGATTCTTCTTCTTCGGGCTTCCTTAAAGAGCATTCCGAATCATCAAACGAAGACGAATCCACCATAAACGAAGATGAATCAAACTGAAGCATCAAAACAAAGGACACAAAATAAAAACAGATGCAAAAAAATACCTCTGTTTTGCTATTCTTCTTCTTCAGGGCTTCCTTAGAGAGCGTTCTGAATCATCAAATGAAGATGAATCGAACTAAAGCATCAAAAAAAAGGACACAAAACAAAAACAGATGCAAAAGAATGCTTTTGCTTCGCAATTCTTCTTCTTCGGGGCTTCCTTATAGAGAGTTCCGAATCACCAAGTGAAGATGAATCCACCGTAAATGAAGATGAATCAAACTGAAGCATCAAAACAAAAACAGATGCAAAAGAATACCTCTGCTTTGCGATTCTTCCTCTTCGGGGCTTCCTTAGAGAGCGTTCTGAATCCCCAAACGAAGATGAATCCACCAGAGACGAAGATGAATCCCACTGAAGCGTCAAAACAAAAGGACACAAAACAAAGCATACGCAAAAGAACTTCTTCAGGGCTTCCTTAAAGCGTTACTTTGGAATCATCAAACAGTTCTCTCTACGTTTCTGGGGTTAAATAGAATGAACAGAGTTTAATAGAAATAGTAGCCGTTGGAAATAAAATCTGGAAAAGATTTTTGAACATTATTACCGGAATCATTTTCCAAAAACATATCAAAGAAAAATAAAAAATAATTAATTTCTAAAATAAATTATAGCCGTTGGCCAAAAAACTTTGAATTATAGCCGTTGAAGGCAGATTGGCATATCACATGCGGCAATTAATGATGGCTGTCGAAAATATTAGCAGACGAAAATAAAATCAAGAAAAGATTTATAATATTATATACGCAATTATTTTCCAAAATCACATAAAAATATAATCAATTTATAAAACGAATTATGGCCGTTGGTAAAAAATATGAACGATAGCCGTTTAAAAGCAATTTGCATATCACATGCAGCAATTAATAATAATGGTTGTGGAAAATATTAGCCGTTAAAAATAAAATCTAGAAAAACATAAAAAATGAACACCCTGCCTTCGTGACTTAAAAAAAAAAAAAAGAAGAAGATAACAGGTAAAATATATTTCATTGTCCCAAACGGGTGGATTAAATTTGGGATCCTTATTGTTAGCGCCTCAAACAAGTAAATTTGCTCCCAAAAATTTTTTTGGGTACCAGCACTCCTGAGTAAAAATTTCTTAAATAAATTTGCATCTTGACCCTTGAATTATTTCAAGCCAACAAACTGTAAAAATTGAATTTTCTAAATTAAAGTTTGGAAATTAAATCAATAATTGAGAAAAAATGTAGGCACAAAATGTTATATTTTCTCTAATACTAGTTTCAAAAGCTATGCTCCGTCATAGTAATTAAATATGCATTAATTGTATTTTTTGAGTGTAAATATTATTGTAAGAAGAACAAGGCTATTTTACAAATAGTTTTTATGGCCTAATGACATATAAATTCTTTTGTAAATGGAAAGTAATGGTTTTAATTTTTTTTTTTTTTAAAACTAGGCTGCCATAAGCCCATCTTTCATATAAAAATTTTAGGGATTCAATTTATTTAGATTTTTTAATGCGCAAAACAAAAACGAACTAGATAGAACAAAATAGCTTAGATAAATGGACCAATTGAAAAAAAAAAAAAAAAGCAACCAAAATAACTGAACCAAATAGACTAAATTTTGGCTGTGCATTGTTTTTAATATGTGAACCTATCCATTTTTTCTCTAGCACTAAATATTGAGATAATGTGCAAATTTGTCCCGAAAATATACGGTCAAAAGTTATGAGTGTCCGAAAGTTTTTTAAGTCTCAATATTATCTTGAAAGTTATAAAAACATAGCAATGTTGTCTTAAGTGTTATCCCAGTTAATTTAAACTTTGATCAAATTGCTCATGTGGCATGCCGCCTCATCATTTCTCCCTTTCTTCCTTCCAGGTCACCCTCCACATGGCATGCCACCTCATCATCTCTTCCTTCCTCATCATCTACAGAAATTTCCACGGCTTCACAATCATACTGTCTTCCTAATTATAATTATTGTCCTCGTTGGCCAAAAACCGTTTTTATCATGCCTTTGTCGTTTGTTCAAGTTCTTCCCTGGGTCTTTTATTTTTCTCATTTTCCAGCATCGGAGCAATGATGAACACAAGCAAGTTCGACGTACGACAGAAATTAGGGTGGATTTTTCTGACAAATGAAGAAGGGAATTTCGCAAGATTCAAAATGGAGAACGAAGAATGGAGAAAGAATTTGAGTGAGGCAGAAAGGGAATTAGGGTGAAATTTGATTCAGAACGGAGGAGGAAATGTTGGCACGAGTTAAGAGTTATGTGATGAAATCACTCTCGAGCAAGAAAATTTTCCAAACATCAATTTTCACTAAAAGGACGCAGTTACTTAAATATTTTGTGTCCATTATTGAAAACAGACCTAGAATAATGAAATAAAAACCATTGGCCAAAATATTCTTTTACTCTTTTAATTTTATAATATTTTAATTTGATTCGTCCACTTTTAGTCTTTTAAAAGTATATTTTTAAGACTACTATTTTTAAGGTTAAAGGGTTAAAAATTTTTAATCCTTTAAAACAAGTATATTTTCAGTTTTCTAATTCTAAAATAGTTAATAAATAATAATATTGACATGGTGAATGTTGATAAACATTATCAAATCCCAAAATATTAAATTTAATTTTTAGAACAACTATAGTTATTGTAAAATATTACCATTTTAAGACTAATAACTTTAAAATTAAATAATTAAAAATATATTTTTTAAAATTATGAGACCAAATTAAAATCTTTTATAAATTAAAAGACCAAAGTGGGTTTCCAATTTTTAGTTAATGATATCCATCATGTCAAAAGTCTGCGGTAATTCCGGTAAAAAAAGAAAAATCTATGGAATCCATCAAAATCATATTATTATTATTTCTATGGGGTTCATTTGTGTCTTGTCCCAATATTAATGATTTTGAGATGGGATAATTTTATGCTAAAAATTTTTAAGAATGAATAAAAACAGGACAGGAAAAAAAAAATCTTAAGATAAGGTTGTCTCGATCCCATCCTCGGCGGGACACCAACTACTACTTCTTCAGCCTTTTTAGTTATATTTGGATTGTCATTAGAGAAGCCAAAAGCGTCTGGAAAAAGATGTAACTGAGGTTACTGGCTTATTTGAATAAAAATGATTGTTTGGATGTGCTGTTTTTAAAACTGACTTATAAGCAAACGTAGTGTATTTTTGGACGTTATCTGGATGAGCTTGTCTATCCGTATCAAGTAAGATTTTTCGTCAACTTGCTGTGAAGCCACGTATGCACTATACTTGAATTACAATGACATTAAGAAAACGATATAGTCAAACTTTGGGCTTTCCAGAATGAAAATATATTGAAAATTTGAAATTAAACTACCAAACACCATAGAAAAGCAGCTTGAAACAATAACGACCATATCACAAATTAAGAACCCTGTGCTTATCATCTTAATAAGTACTTTAAATTCATCATATCTGAATCATCTATATCTGACTTGAATAGTCCATATTTAAAATCTTTAATTAATTATTTTTAGATAAAATTATTTTTTGAAATAATAATAGTTAAAAATTATCTTTACTTTAAATTCTATACATATTAAAATAATTTTTTTAATTAAAATAAAAAAAATCAAATTTAGACTGTCTAAATAAGATATGAACGATCTAATTTGAATTTGATGAGATTAAGGTCACCGGTTCTCACAAATTAATCAATCACAATCTTCCATGGGTAAACATTATGTCAACCTATCCAATGCTAGCGTGAGTAAATAATGTTAAAAAGTTATAAAGATTCAATATTGTCGGGTTTTAAGTAATAATAAATGGACTAAAAATTAGATAAAAGATGGAAAAAGTCATCTAATCACTTTTTTTTTAACGCTAGAAAAAAAAAATTGTAACAAAAGCCTTATCTTTGTCAAGTCAAACATACTCCTCCGGTCCTTAATATAGGACCCAATTCTTGAGTTGGCTTTGGTCCTAAATATAAGACCCATTTATTATATTTATCAATTTTCTCTAAATTATCCCTTTGGATACTCCCTTAACCATAATTAAGTAGAAGAAGGAGAGGGGGTATTAAGAAAGATGATTATGGTGTTTTAGGAAAAATGTGTCAATTTTCTTATAATTAACTAACTTACCTAACTTCCTTAATCTAATCAAATTAGTTAAATGGGTCTTATATTAAGGACCGGAGGAGTATTATTTAATCAGCTCCAGTCTACAAATACATAGATAATCTATTTGACATGTGGAGGCATCCCAGATCATTTGACTTCAATCTTTCGCTAGTAAAATTTTCACAGCGAGTAGTTAATTCCTTGGCAACTTCTTGTTCTTTAGATGATTTTACATAAATAAATTTAAACCGTTGAAATCTAATTTCAACAGATGATAATTATAAAATATTATTAAAAGATTTTATTAATAATAATTTTTAAATTCAATTTTAGCAATTTAAATTTATTTATATGTTTTCTATGTAAAATTATAAAAATCGTTTTTTGAAATATTAAATCTGATCAACAAAAATTTTGATTCGCGCTGACGAAAGAAAAAGGAGGGAGAAGAAGACGCCCATTCCAATATATATACATGTATATTTATTTATATACTCCTCCGGTCCTTAATATAGGACCCAATTGATGAGTTGATTTTGATCCTAAATATAAGACCTATTTCTCATATTTATCAATTTTATCTAAATTATCCTTATAGATACTCCTTCAACTATAACCAAGTAGAAGAGGAAGATGAGGTATTAAGAAAGATGATTATGGTATTTTAAGAAAAACGTTTCACATTTTTTATAATTAACTAACTTACCTAACTTCCCTAATCTAATCAAATTAGTTAAATGGGTTTTATATTAAGGATCAGAGGAGTATTATATATGCTTAAACCACGGGTACATCTTCTTCTTCTTCTTCCCCAATTTTCTTTTTCCTGCTGCAACTCTCACTTGCAGCAACCTTCACCTTCGCCTCTGGTGAAGTGGCTTTCAAGGATGGCTTGAAAAACTCCATTGAACGCAGACTCCCCCATGCTTCAGGCCCTGAAAGCTTCGCCTTTGACTGTCTCGGCGAGGGGCCATATACTGGTATATCAGATGGGAGAATTCTCAAGTGGCAAGGAACTCACAAAGCATGGGTTGAGTTTGTGTCACCTCACCAAACAGGCAAGATTCTCAACAATTCAGAATTTGAAGCTATCCATAAAATTTTGACTTGGAAATGATCTGTAATTAATATTGATCATCTACATACGTGCTGGATATCGAAACCTCACAACTGTATTGGGTTTGGCTCGTTTGTGTAGAAGTGTATATAATGTGTTTCGTAGTTTGAAGTGTAAGTTTTGGAGCCTTACCCTTCAGAACTCTTTAATTTACACAACTTGAAAGGCCACCAGATAACATCAAGAGAAACAAAAATGGAGATTCCTGGGTGGATCTGAACAGTAACAGAAAATCATCGTAAAATGCTAAAAATAATAATGAAAGCTTAGGAGATGACCCTATGGGAGTGAAGTTTGATGAGAAGACAAAGACTTTGGTGGTTTTGGATGGAAGAGGAGGTTCAGAGCTTGAGTCTGTGAGCGAAGTGAGCGAACCTTATGGGAAATTATGGATTAGGTCTGTTACGTTAACTAAGATACTTCTCTAATTCTAAATATAAGACCTATTTTGTAGTGTAAATTATACTAAAAAATCGGTCTTAAATTTACCCTACAAAATGAGTCTTATATTTATAATTAGAGGAGTATAACTTAAAGTAAACAAGTAATAACGTTTCTGAGCTTGCTTTGAATCTAATAGATGTTCACCATATTGAAATTGCTTTTTTTTTTTTTTAATCTACGTTTTCTAATAATTTTGAATTTTTTATTATTATTGTAAATGGGTTGTCTCACGATGTGATGCTTTGAATGAGAATTTAGTCACATGATTGTGTGGTGTCGAAGAATATATATATATGTGTGTGCGCGCGTGCGTGTGTGCGCGCGCGCTCAAGTTAGTTTGATTCCCTCATTTTAATATAATTAGTCATTTGTAACTAGCATATTAAATAGTAGTGCTGCTCTTTCATAATTATTCTTAACATTTAATTTGATTTATAGCTTTTTAATATTAAGAAAAAAAGGAATGCCAGGTCCCTGATATAGAAGCTAGCTAGTTAGGATTGTATTTGTTTCTGAATATAAAATATAAATCCACTTTATTTTTCATATTCATATTTTTCCCAAATTAATTCACTTAACTAATAATGTGATATATAATCTAGTGTTATATATGGTATTTTGGAAAGGTCATCATATTATATTTGTAATAATTAACTAATTTATCTAATTTTTTTGATCTACACAAATTAATTTAGTAACTCTCTTTTATATTATAGATATGAAGTTTAATTATGAGCATTTTGATAAAAGAAACATTTAATTTTGGAGACAAAATGGAAATGTTCACATATTAAAGACAATACAGAGCCAAAATTTAGTCTATTTGGTTCAGCTATTTTGGTTACATTTTTCAATTTGGTCCATTTTTTTTCTAAATTATTTTGGTGTATTTAATTTGTTTTTGTTTTGAGTATAAAAAATGGAAATAAATTGAATCCCTAAAATTATTATATGAAACAGTATTTTTTTTCCTTTCAAATTCAGAGCATATGGAATGGGCTTATGGCAGCCTGTTTTTGTAAAAATATTTAAAACCATTACTTTCCTTTGCAAAAGCATTTATATGTCATTCGGCTATAAAACTATTGGCAAAATAGCTTATTCTTATTAGAATAGGATTTATACTCAAAAATACAATTAATGCATATTTAATTAGTATCATGAAGCATAGTGTAACACCTCATATTATTATATCCATAAATACGATAAAATACTTTATTTAAAAAAACCCATACGTATTTTTTGCATTCAAAACAGGTCATAATTTCAAAATATTTTTCTCACATAACAAAATAAACTATTGAAATCTTATAGTTATGACAAATAAAATATAACATAGCATGTGCTTGAGAAGTATAGAAGCCTTCATGGCTCACTCCATCGGTGCTTTCCCTTGATTCCTACTAGATTCTTTACCCAAAAATGTTAATATAGGGGATGAGATCTAACATCTCAGTAACTATAAAAATTCTAACATATACAAACAAATCATATATGATTAACAAAAATCAGTTTATATGTGCGTGTGTGTGTATATATTTGTGTATAGAAATCACGGATGTATACATTTAATTCAATTTCATTTTTAATTCAACAATATACTAACATCATTTTCCAATATATCCAAAAAAAAATAATGCAATATGCATCTTCTCTCATATCATCTTACACCCTTATACCGCTGACTGGAGCTATAAACTAACACATCGTCCAATAGATAACTAATCCATTTTACTAG
Source organism: Neltuma alba (assembly GCF_004799145.2). Lineage (NCBI taxonomy): Eukaryota > Viridiplantae > Streptophyta > Magnoliopsida > Fabales > Fabaceae > Neltuma > Neltuma alba. The sequence continues at coordinate 23,609 of NW_021635564.1, read as the reverse complement.
ATTATTCCAAATTCATTGATATTTGAGATATATCGAGCCAAAGATATACAGCTTAAGTTCGGACTATGGCTCCTTTCCTTTAAAAATAATAATAAGGAGGTGTCACATATCCCACAATCCCAATAAATTTCTGGCCAAAAGAAAATATGGAAGAAGGGACATTGACAAGTGACATCCACTATGCACCAAGTGATGGCATACCATATGGTAATTTTATATCCATACAAATCTCTTTCTATTCTTAACCCAACAATGCATATGTCATATGCAAATAATATTACATCAGAAAGACGTCCTAAAATATATTACTAAAATAAGATAGCAATAAAATTTTTGTATCAATAGCTATCAATATATTTAAATATAGATCATAATTAATAGTAATAAATATTAACAAATTAAAGTAACATATTAAAACATTTATTTGAAAAATCATAATATATACATATATTTCAATATGGTACAATAAAAATTAGTAAATCTACAATATAATTATTCACAATCCACATGTATGTGAAAGAATTTTCAGAGTTATCTGTTACTCTTTAACTTACAAATAATCACACAATGATTATTCTAAAATTCTCAAAAGTCTACAAAATTACACATAAATATTGATTAATATATAACACAACTATTCTAAAACTACTCGAAAATTCTAAAACTACTATTTAAAACCAAAATTATATAAACATATTAACTCTCACAGGTTGAACAATATTATTTTGAAAATAAAATTTTCATATAAGACTATTTGAACTTAATAACTTAAATAAATATATTTATTACCTAAAATATAAATATTTCGTATTAAAAACTCAAGTATTTATTATAGTCTCATTTAAAAAATTTTCTCAGCCAAACAACCCATTTGAAGTATAAATAAACTTTAATTTCTATAAAATTCTCAATTTACAATTTTTTTAAGTTTTCAAAAATTATTTCAAAAATATATCTTCAACCTATTCAATATTCAAACCGATTAAAACATCAATAATACATTAAATGACTCAAATAAATTATTTAACTTAATTTTAATTGGTGAAAATATTCTATAGGTCTTGAATAACAAATTTTTCAACTAAAATCTTAATTTACAATTCTCAAAATAGTCAATGAACAAATATAAATGGATTAAAATTCTTAAATAATGTATCTTTAAATTTTTATGATCATATATTGTCAAAACTTAATAGTTACTTCATAAATTTTCTCTAAACATTATAATGATAGTATCAATATAAAGTTCTAAATATATAGAAAATATTCATGAAGAAAATTTGATAAAAAATATTTTTGTGTACTTAAATGATCTTCAAAACTTGTATTATCCTTCAAAATGGCTGAACACTTCTCTGCTTCCCTTTAGCTCTCTCTTTCTGCGCCTCTCGCCCTTGTCGCCCTTGTTTCTGCCTCCCCCTCTCTCTTTTATTCGATCTTCCTTCATCTTCCAACTAACCATGCTCCATTTTTTTCTTCTTCATTTGCTATTCCCTTGTTTCTGCTTAAATTTTTTTCCTCAATTATTGATTTAATTTCTAAACCTTACTTTAGAAAATTCAATTTTTATAATTTGTTGGTTCGAAGTTATTCAATCTCTTTAACTTCTTGACTTAAGCATTTCCTTCTATATGATTTTTTGACTCAATAACCTATAATTCAATCTCTTTAGCTTCTTGACTCAAGCATTTCCTTCTATATAATTTTTTTAACTCAAGTGGAATAAGTATATTTAAGTGGTGTATGGATTGATTTTTGGAAGAAAACTAACTTAGGGTTTTATATGCTTCAATTCGGCCAAGGTAGGAACTCTATGCAGCAGCTTGTTTTGCCATGATTTGATGATTCTAATGGGTTTTAAATGTGTTTTTGTGTAGGGATATACTAAAAAGAAGTGTTTAAAATTATTGGAATCAAAAATAAAATTTTTGAAAGTTATATACCCCTATTCAGCTATGGCAGATTGAGAGGGAAGGAGTTTGATTCTTAAAAATCTGATTAGATATTTGAATTCCTCATGAAAAATTGTGTAGAATTGAGCCAAGAGATTATAGAATATAAAGGAGGGATAATATTGCTAAAAATCAAGGAAAAAGGTGGAATTATGTAGGTTAAGGTTAAAGTGTTATATTTAAATTGTATAATTGTTAATGTGGGTTGCAATTATACTTGAATTAATAGGTTTTGTGAGGAGAATACAAGGAGAGACTAATTGTCCCAAGGAGGCCGAAACCTATCAAGTGTGAAATATAGCATTGAAATTGTAATTTTGTTGTTTATCTTGCTTGCTTAATGTGTTGTGTTAATTGCTTTGCATTGAGGAATCTAGTGGTGGAATGGTTGATTCAATGATACTTGATGTGCTTTGGCCAAATGCATGATAACATGTTAATATGAAAGTGTGTTTGATTCCTCTTTTGATTGAATGCATAATATGAAATTACATGACTATATAAGAGTGACAGAGCTGAGAAAGTAAATGGTCTCGGGAATAGGAAGGGTGAGGGAAAGAGCATCCGCGTGACGGTATGAGGTGTACAGGTAATATTAATACGATATGACATGGTGCGTTATAATTGTTTAGTGTTAAATGAATTGGTACTCTCACACTATCTCAAAATTCATTGTGTGTAGAGTATAGATCACTACTTATAGGCTATAGATCACTACTTATAGCTTATAGGTCAGCCCCAGTGCATTGCATTGTGATGGTAAGACTTATCACCAGAGCAAATTTCTTCATAGACGAAACAACTCTTTATCCGTTGGATAATATCTTGTCCAAACTGTAATAAATTTTGGCCCAAAACAATTAAATATAAAAAAAATATCTTAATATTTTTCCATGATTAGTGTTCTCATTTAGGGGAGGGAACTGAAAACAAATTTCAAATATGTTGGCACTTGTTACAAATTAAGTTCCTCTATTTATATTCATCTTTAATTTGATCATTTATTTTTAATTTTTTAATTGTTTTCATGTTTTAAATTGTCATTTGCTAAGGGTCAGAATTCATTTCTTCATCCCCGTTTCATTTCATGTCCAGTTTCTCTTCTTCCTCTTTCCACCGACTACACTGCCTCAAGCTTTATTTGTCCCTCACCCTCCCCCTTTTTCCACAACACTTCTTCCTCCATCACCACTATTACTGAAGCTTCGAGTAAGTCTAAACTCATTGATATTTTGGATTGAGATAGTTTTTCTACTTTTGTGTGGCTTCGTGTATGTGCTGACCTTTGATTTTTTCCCGTACTTTTAAACTTTTTTGTGTGTTTTGGCTATTTGTGGTGCAAGGGAAAGAGAAATATGGTTATCAAGCTAGAATCAACCTAGCCTCAATAGCCAGCCCACTCGTCCACCATGCCCCTCTTGACTTAGCTTTTACTGAAAATGAAAATATGATTATGGCGCATAAACTCAATGGTAGTAACTACCTATAGTAGTCACAAAGAAGCGTACTTATGTATCTCAAAGGGAGGAGAAAAGAGAAATACATTCCAGATCCCACCTTGGAAACTTGGTTTGCAAAAAAACAACTATGACTCTATGTAATTCCATGACTCTAAATTAGCTCGCAAGGAGGCTTATTCTTTAGTGGACAACACTGTAGCCTTGCTCCACCTAAAGAAATAGCTTAGTGATCTTAAACAAGGTAAAATCACTGTCACTCAATTTTATAGTTCATTAATCTGTATTTGAAACTGGATCTCTTCGAAGTCCACTCTTAAGTGTGTAGGAGATGCACAATACTATAGGCAGCTGGTGGAAAAGGAGAGGACATATGTATTCCTATTGGGATTGATTGACATTTGAGGAAGGCAGAGGCAGGAAAAAATTGGGTTCTTAGTTTTTTGATGTTTTATGATTTGCATTCATGATTGCATCAGGGGTGACAACTAATTCTATTCAACCATGAGAAAGCAGGTACATACCAGAAAGCAGACACAGCTTCTAAGGAAATGGCCAAGTGTGCAATGAGAAATGAGGGAGAATGTTTGGCATGTAACAGTGTTCGTGAAGCAAAGCAAGTGCGAACAATCCTGGTCTGGATCTTGATCAAATTTATGCTACCAACCATATATTGTTTATAAGCATTTTTAATTGGTTGACTTGAATTTGTGGTTATCGTTGACAGAGGCCATGTGGAACATCTGTAGGAGGAAGCTTTCCATTTAATGGCACAAGTCATGTAGAGCTGTGTGAAATCTCAGATATACTTCTACCTCTTTTATCTTTGTAATATTATCAGTGTTAAACGTATCATTTAATGTAGGTATTTGCTGACCATTGCACAAGTCAAAACCCAATTAATGTTCCTAGAAGTTTGATCTAGAATCTGGAATAGTTTATTTAGGAGCATCCATTCCAAAGATATTTAAAGGTAAGCCAGAACAATTACAAAATTTCTAGAAAATATAAGAAGTTAAGAACAGACCCTAGCATCCAGCGGGTACAATCTCTCCCTCACTTTGTGCCTAGAAAAGAAAAAGCCACTAAACCCCTCTGCACTAATATACACACATCACACTACCTACCCCTCTCGTCCAAACTCCACATGCTCCTCACTTAGGCTTGTCCCATTAAATGTGACTACTCAGCCCTCTAAGCTTCACCTTGTCCTTAATAGTAAATATGATTGCCATGTTTGTATACCAATACTTGCTGAGGTCAAATGGCTTGCAGTCTTGTTTGAACCTAGACGATGTGTGATTTTTATCAATATTATATCGCATTTTCTCTACTAGTGGCCGCAGAGCAATAGAGTTTATAACAACTGAACTACTTTTGCATGAATTTCGTTAATTTTGAGAGGAATTACATTATTTATTAGTTATAAAATAGTAAAATTTTAAACCCTTTGTTTTTTGCGCTACCCATAAAGTGCACTAAGAGTTATAATTGTGTATTGGAAGTAAAATTGTGACCCTTTCAGTGTTTTGAAATTTGTTAGTGTATCCCATGAATTCGAATACCTGAAGTCACTTGAGTTTGATGTAATCTTCTAATCTCTCCTAATGCTAATCATTGCCTTCCATTGCATTTTTATTCTACTTTTATTCCATGTTTAATCTTAATGACCAAAAAAAAGTATTTTCATTATTGATAAAATCACCAAAAGTTGCATAATTGATTTGGTTACTATACAGAAGCTTATTAATGGAACATTTAGGTTGCATTTCAAGATTTATTCCATTTCATTATATTATATTTATCAAAAGTGTTGGCATCCTAATAATTCCTCCACCAATTAGAGTTTATTTGTGTAGAGTGGTGTACCCCATTCTACTTTGAACTTGCATACCTATTTTTTCAAAAATCACCAAATTGATTTGTAATTGTACATAATGTAGTATGCTAGAATTCACCGATGTATGGCATAATAAGTTTTGTTGCCGCACTCAACCACCTAAAATGTTGGACATAAGGGTAATACGGGTAATATTGACATGTGTCAAATGCGAGAGTGGTCATTAATGGTATTTTATAATTGAAAATTAGTGAGAGAAGGAGTTTCCGCTAAACTTAAATTAAAAAGTGCATTAAGAGTTATGATTATGATTAGATTAGATTTCTATGTTTGAAGTTGGTTAGTGCATCCTAAGAATTTGAATGCCCTAATTTGCTTGAGTTTGGTGTACTGGAATCTTAATTGCATTGCATATCCTCCTAATCTCCCCAAATGTTAACTATTATTGCCTTCCATTCCTTTTCATTGCATTTTTATTATGCTTTTACTCCATTTTTTATCTTAATGACAAAAAATGAGTATTTTCATTATTCATAAATCACCAAAAGTTGTATAATTGATTTGGTTAGTGTATGGAAGCTTATTTATAGAACATAATAAAAAAAAATATTGAGGTTGCATTTCAAGATTTATTCAGTTTGCATCTCAAAAATTCCTTTGAAGTTTGGCTCTCTATCCCAAGAATGGGAATTCCACATTTGGACGCTCTAAAGTTGCTTGACTTTGGTGTGCAGTTTGGTATACCATGGTCAAACTTTTAAAGTTAATTGCATCCCTTCTATTCTTTTCCATTGCATTTTTATTCCTTTTTTTTAATCTTAATAATCAAAAAAGTATTCCTGTTATTCTAAGTTGTATAATTGATATTTATATTACAAGATTTATGCCATTGCATTATTTTTATGAATAGGTTGCATCCAAAGAATTCCTTTACTAATCGGAGTTCCTTTACTAATTAGAGTTCATTTGTGTAGAGTGGTATACAATTCTATTCCACTTTGGACTTTTTTATTCAAAAAATCATCACATTCCCCAAGTCTCCTTCATGCTTGCTAATTGAGTGATGTTTATAATCCCCTCCTTTATGGCTACCTATTACTTCAGTTTGGTTTGGTGGAGAGTAGTTTGGTTATTCTATCCCAGAATTTGAATCCTAGATTTTTTTTTTGAATATGCTTTGGTGTGCAGTTCTCATCTAACCTTAATGGCATCCCAAATCTCCTGGTCTGCTTCTATAATTTGTTTGCATTCTCATTCCATTTTTTATCTTAAATGAATTTTTTATTTGGTTTGCGTATAGAAGTTTGTTTATATTCCATCCCAAGAATTAGACTTCATTTACTAATCATTTACCAATTATAGTTTATTTGTTAGGGTTTCATTAGTGTAGAGTCTCTACTTTAGTAGACATTCCTCAAGTCTCCATGTTAATTAATCATTAGTTTAGTTCATGCATTTATTTTCATTCACCATAGTTGTGAGTTGGTTAGTAACTATGATTAGATTAGATGTAAAATTAAAAAAGCTTGGCCACTCTACAATTGGAATTCCACGTTTGTTTGCTTGAGTTTGGTTTTGAGTTTGGTGCACCATTATCTAAGCTTAATTGCATCTCTAATCTTCTAATTAACAATTTCCTTCTATTCCATTCCATTGAATTCATTCTATTTTTTATCTTAATCACCATAAAAATATTTTATTATTACAAAAAATCAGAAAGGTTTTTATAATTAATTTCATTGCTGTGTGGAGGTTTATTTATATTTCAAGTTTTTTTTTCTCACTTCATTATTTTTAAGTGTTCATTTGTGTACTAAGGTGTACTTCCATTACTTCATACTCATTGGTCAAAAAATCACCAAGGCATAATAGAAGCTTATTTATATCCCATATATTATTGTAGGCTATTGTACAAGGGGTATCCATTCCACCTTAGACTTGAACTTGCATACTTTATTTTTAGATGCTTTTATTAGTGTAGTTTGGTGCATCATCATAGCATCCCAAATCTCCTAATCTCTCTTAACCCTAATGTTAACCATTGCCGCCATTGCATTTTTATTTCATTTTTTATCTTCATCATCATCTTCATTCAAGAAATCCCCAAGAGTTATATAAATAAGTTGGTTATTGTGTAGAGGCTTATTTATATTTCATGTTTTTTTCCGCTCCAATATTTTTATCACTTGTTTTCCAATAGTTTGCATCCCAAATATTTAGTCAATTAAGAGTTCATTTGTGTAGTACTTCCTTTACATTTTGAACGCTAAATTCCACTTTGAACACCAAATTGATTTTAAGCTTTCTATGGCATAATAGTGACATTTTTCAAGCTTTCTTGCATTCCAAAATTTATTTTGTTATGGCATCATTTTTGTTATGAGAATAGGTTTAACCAATCAGAGTTTAGGGACCTTCTAATGCCTTTACTTGACTTTTTTGCAATGATTTTAATTCATTGGATTTTGGACTCGATTCGATTCTTAAAATATCTCCAAAGAAAAGATGTCAAATGGCTTGAAACTAGAAAGTAGAGCGCATACTAGGAAGTAGAGTGCTAAGGTGTACTTCGTACTCATTATTTAAAAAATCACATTCTCAAGTTAGTGTAGGTTGGATAGTGCCATTCCACTATACCATTTTTAATAATGACATCTTGAGTTATAATAGTTACTCTTATACCAAGAATTTGAATCCCAGATGCCTTGCTTGAGTTTGTTGTACCATAATATGATCTTATTTAATTGCATCCTGAGCCCCTAATTTCCATTTTCATTCCATTCTTATTCCATTTTTGTAATCTTAATAGTCTTTTCATGATTCAAAAAATCTATATAATTTAGTGAGTCAATTGATTTGGTTAGCATATAGAAGTTGAAGAGTCATGTACACTAAAGTGTATACATTCAAAAAACCTGAAATCACCAAAATCACATGTTACTTCAAAGACTTAATTAAAATGCATTGAGTTATAATTCTTTGATTATTCTTGGGTTATGAAAGAAAAAAAAATGTGAGAAAGCAGCTTTATTGATGATATGTGACCATTACATATATAGAGGAGTGGGGAGAATGTAATATGATTATAATGCTTGAAAGATCTTAGAATATGATTCTAATCGCCTAAAAGATCCTAAATCTCTGAGATTTAAAACTAATATCAATAAATAAAGATATGATACGTAGATTATAATTAAATTAAAACCAGGTTAAATAACCCAATGGTGGTAGTGGTCAACAGGGAATAGATGTTGATTATTCCCTACTGGAATTTTTCTTGAGTAGAGATACGTTATTTTTGCCAACATAAAGTGGCTGTCTATTTCTACCCAATCGTGATTACTGAAACAATATTAAGCTGGTATGTTTGTTCCAATCTTGATTTCCTTAGTGATAATCCACATACCTTCACAAATTCTCAAAGCCAAAGCTCTATAATCAGAACTCCTATAAATAGGAGCAATAACCAGTGGTAGTAGACTATCTATCCACCTTAGGACCTCATCTGCTGAATGAAGTACAAATGGGTTTATAATGGCTTATGGCATTGCAATTACCTTAGAGACGTGATTTCTTACTCCTATCTCCTATTTCCTATTTCTTTTCATCCATCTCTGGATCTTTAAAATGATTCTTAAATATGAATGTTTCCCATTTATATTGACTTTAGCGGTCTTTGAAACTTGGACAAAAAAACTTTTCTAACCACTCTACAATAGAAGAAAAAGTAAAGTAAATTGAGATTGGTGTTTGGCCATGGAAAATTTTAGAGCTAATAATCTTCTATATTGGTGTGTCATTCTTTGTTTGCTCAAGTCTCAGTCTTTCAATATCCATATTGAAGTTTCAAAAGTAAGGGTTGTTTTTTGGAACTTATGGGAAACCAATATCTCGAACTTAAAATGCTACACCAATTTGGAATCTTTGATAGTTGGGATCAAAAGATTACATAGTGAATGTCTTATGTACAGAGAATGTTATTGAGTGAATGAATGTTGTTTTGGTATAGGCTTATTGTTTTGGAAGATGCTTATTTTGTTGCTTCGTATGTGGTTAGATACTTGGATTTGAATCTGAAATAAGAAATAAGATGGTAGCCAAGCGAAAAATTGGCTTTACCTGATTGGATGAAAAATATTGAAATATGTGAAATAGTTGCTTATAATCAAAATTGCCCATCTTGCTTCTAACCCTTTTTATGTTATTGTTTTATTAGGATTGATAACTATCCAAGGACATTGTGAAGAGAAATAAACAGTGGTGCTATGCCCACATCTCAATAGTATTCAGTGAAAGTATAAAATGCCTTGGACCCATCCTCTTTTTAAGAATATACACACTGTGCATATTTGTGACTAGAATTTTTATTGTAATCTCTCTTGGTGCATATATAAATTTTGGAATTCTTCGTTTAGCATAGAGGAAGGGTCATATTGGCAGGTGAAGAATACTCATACCAAGATTAATGCTTGGTCGTCATTTGAAATGCAAAAACATAAAAACAGAGGGGCAATGTGGTGTTTATCTGAACCTGTAAGTGTCTTTGGCTACTCAATTTTCAAAGTGATTTGGCTACTCTGCATTTTTTGCATTTATTATTAAAGTTGTATATTATTATTCAAATTTGATGCTTATATTCAAATCTAATGCTTAACTATATCAGTTTGCTTATGAAAAAAAATTAAACACATGTTGATTATTGTATGTAAACTATATAAATTGTAAGTCAAATTTATGATACTCATATTACTGATTTACAAGGTATTAAGCAATTCTATTAAGATGGAGTTAAAACCATGATCATTTAGGTCCAAACATGAAAAACCATGAATAACCACTTCGATGAAAATGAAGGAGATGATAGGAGATGATGCAATGTTTTTACTTGATTACTTACTACTCAGCACATGTGGCAATCAATTGCAAGCCATGATAGAAAGAGTATTAAACCCTAACTCATCTTAAATTTAAAATTTTAAATACATATAACCATAAACATATATAACCAAAACTCTCTAATACTCCCTCCAATGGAGTCCATGAGTTCAAGCATTGTAATCATCAACGATCATCACTAACTTCAACTTGGACTCCAACCAGTTAATGGGTATGGAAGGGTATGGAACTCCAATCGGTTAATGGGTATAAAAAGGTGGGGCAAAGATCATATGACTGCAATAAATTAGAGAGTTGAGAGGAAGTAACAGAGGCTTCATCTGTGCCGCCATGCTTCTTCACTTGTGATAGCTTCTATGAGAAGCTTTCTAAAGTCGTAATAAATATTTGTCATGCCATTTTTGCCTCATTCTACTATACCTTGTCTTCTCTCCTCCTCTTTAATGCCATAAATTCTTTTTACTTCTAGTGTTTGAAGAAAATTTATGAATTTTCTCAACTCATCCTCACTAATTTTAAATTAGTCTATTTAATTTCATTTTTGAGGTTTATTGTCCAAATAATGCATCCATCTTAATAACATATCTTCCTTACTCTGCGGTCTATTCAGTTTCCCTTTAATTTTTGTATTATAATTTTACATTGAGTTTTTAAATTAGATAGACTCTTCTACTGTTTTTTACCTTTATTTGGAAGTCTTCTATTCTTTTTCTTCTCTCTTCGTTCCAATGGAAGGAAGGGGTGCCTCCAGTTACAGTAACTCAACTAGAGAACACTAGCCACTGGGTTTGAATGCTTCGTCTCTCCTCTAGTGTTTGGCCCTCTTCTTCTTCTTCTTCTTCAGCCCTCTATGCATTTTAGTTTGATATATTTTACCAACTGCTTCTTGCTTATGCTCCTCTTTTCCTATCTTCTTCTTAGTTGGCTATCAAGCTGGAAGCTACATTCTTGTGAAATATGCATTGGTGTCTTTATAGCCAGTCTATTCAGTTTGTTCATCTTAGCACACTTGGCAATCAATATGCATTGGCGTCAGAGATGATACAATGTTTTTACTTGGTTACTTATTACTCAAAACACTTGGCAATCAATTGTAAGCCAAGAGAGAAAGAGTATTAAACCCTAAGTCATCTTAAATTTAAAAGTTCAAATACATATAACCGCAAACATATATAACCAAAACTCTCTGATACTATCTCTAATGAAGTCCATGAGTTCAAGCATTGCAATCACAATGATCATCACCAACTTGAGCTTGGACTCCAATCGGTTAATAGGTATAGAAGGGTATGGAACTCCAATCAGTTAATGGGTATGAAAAGGTAGTGTAGAGATTGTATGACTGTAATAATTAGAGAGTTGAGAGGAAGTGATAAAGGCTTCGTCTTTGCCGCCATGCTTCTTCACTTGCGATAGCTTCTATGAGAAGCTTTCCAAAGTCGTAGTAAATATTTGCCATATTATTTTTTTCTCATTCCACTATACTTTCTCTTTTCTCCTCCTCTTTAATGCTATAAATTCTTTTTACTTTTAAATTTTGAAAAAACATTTATGAATTTTCTCAACTCATCCTGACTAATTTGAAATTAGTCTATTTAATTTTATTTTTAAGGCTTATTACCCAAATAATGCATCCATCTCAATAACATATCTTCCTCACTCTTCAGTATATTCAGTTTCCCTATAATTTATGTATTATAATTATACATTGAGTGTTTAAATTAGATAGACTCTTCTATTGTTTTTTACCTTTATTTGGAAGTCCTCTAGTCTTCTTATTCTCTCTTTGTTCCAGTGGAACGAAGAGGTGCCTCCCGTTACAGCAACTCAACTAGAGAACACTAGCCACTCAACTCGAATGTTTCGTCTCTCCTCCAATGTTTGGTCCTATTCTTCTTATTCTTCAGCCCTCTATGCATTTTAGTTTGATATATTTTACCACCTTCTCCTTTGCTCACACTCCTATTTTCCTTATCTTCTTCTTAGTTGGTTGTCAAGTTGGAAGCTACGTTCTTGTGAAATATGCATTGGTGTCTCCATGGCGAGTCCATTCAGTCAGTTCGTCTTAGCACACTTGGCAATCAATATGCATTGGTATAAGAGATGATGCAATGTTTTTACTTGGTTACTTATTACTCCGCACACTTGGTAATCAATTGCAAGCCAAGATAGAAAAAGCATTAAACACTAAATCATCTTAAATTTAGAAGTTCAAATGCATATAACCGCAAACATATATAACCAAAACTCTCTGATGCTCTCTCCAATGGAGTCTATGAGTTCAAGCATTTCAATCACTATTGATCATCACCAACTTCAGCTTGGACTCCAATCAGTTAATGGGTATGGAAGGGTGTGGAACTCTATTCGGTTAATGGGTATGAAAAGGTGGTGTAGAGATCATATGACTGCAATAAATTAGAGTTGAGAGGAAGTGCCCAAGGCTTCGTCTATGCTGCCATACTTCTTCACTTGCGATAGCTTTTATGAGAAGCTTCCCAAAGTCGTAGTAAATATTTGTCATATCATTTTGTCTCATTCTACTACACCTTCTCTTCTCTCGTCCTCTTTAATGCATAAATTCTTTTTACTTTTAATGTTTGAAGAAAATTTATGAATTTTCTCAACTCATCCTGACTAATTTTAAATTAGTCTATTTAATTTCATTTTTAGGCTTATTTCTCAAATAATGCATCCATCTCTATAACATATCATCCTCACAATTCAGTCTATTTGGTTTCTCTTTAATTTCTGTATTATAATTATACGTTGAGTTTTTAAACTAGATGGACTCTTCTATTATTTTTGACCTATATTTGGAAGTCCTCTATTCTTCTTCTTTTCTCTCTGTTTTAGTGGAAGGAAGAGGTGGCTCCCGTTACAGCAACTCAACTAGAGGACAGTAGTCACTCAGCTCGAATGCTTCGTCTCTCCTCTAGTGTTTGGCCCTCCTCTTCTTCTTCTTCTTTAGCCCTCTATGCATTTTAGTTTGATATATTTTACCAGCTGCTTCTTGCTCACGCTCCTCTTTTCCTATCTTTTTCTTATTTGGCTGTCAAGCTGGAAGCTATATTCTTGTGAAATATGCATTGGTGTCTATGTGGCCAGTCCATTTAGTCTGTTCGTCTTAGCATTAGATGGTATGTATGTTTTTCCTTTTTTGTATTGTTTTGATTTCTTGGTTTTGCGCTTCTTGGTGGGTGCCTTTGGTTTCTTGGCCTCAAAGTGGCTTTCTGCTTTTAATGGCATTATTCCATTGTCTTAGATAGCTAATGTACTCTTTATTAGTGTAGTTGATTTTACTTGTTACTGTTTTGGTCTGTTGAGCTATTTACTACACTTTCCATATGAGATGATGGCTTTTAATTAGATTTGGAATTTACTTTCCTTAAATTTAAATATATGTCATTTGTTAAATTGCATTTAATAATTAAAATCTAGTCATAATTAAGGACCAAAAGCTCTTTTGTTTATTCCTTTTTTTTTCCTAAAACATATCTGATGTGATATAACATGGCATCATGGTCTTGAGTGATGGACCTTTACAATTACAATTTATACCACATTATCCTATAGTCGCACTCCTATTTGTAAATATGCATGTTTATGCAAATTTTACATAATCAATCCCTTGATACTGTCAAGTATTCTCATGAGAATACAAAGTTGCAAGCAAAGCTCATACAAAGATAAATAAACTCAATTCTCATTCATCTAAGTATGAATTCAATTACAAAAAAATAGCCTATATATAAGCAACCATAGAACACTCTAGAATCAGCATCTTAAGGTATAAATACTAAGGATGATGCCTTATTAATGATTATTTGACTATGGGGGCACCATTTATTACATAAAAATAAAATGAAATAACTTAAACTTTAAGAACAAGTCTGCTATTTGAAAATAAGAAAGTAAATCAAAACATGACCTTCTAAAACAATCCTTGACCAAAAAAAAATTTAAATAATAATCAATTCATGATGATGCCTTCTTGATCCTTCTTGAAGGTTCTTGGATGTTACTTATGATCCTTGTCCAAGGCATATGCTTGTCACATAGTATTTTAAGTGAATTATTCAATCTAAACCCCACATAGGCCTTGTGCATCATCTTGTTGGGCTTCTAGCAATGTGCTCACTATTTTTGAACTCTTTTTAGGCTCACTAACATGTGCTTCCTCCAAATAAATGAGCTCCAACTATTTTAACTCTCTTATTAGACAATTCAAGGTCTCCTTCATAGCTTTGGTCCTTGCTTTTGTCTTTGGGCCTCTAATGCCTTGTAATGGATCTTTTGGAATTTTGGAATTCTTTTTATGCACTTGATCATACCATGCTCCTTACTCTTGATCACACCATGCTCTCCATCAAGAAATTTTACTTCATAGGTACTGTTTACACAGAAATTTCAGAATTTTTGCTCAACTTTGAAAATTTGTAATTAATTCCATAAAAATCAAAACTAAGTGGTTCCAAGTCCTTCTAAAAGCTCCCTAAGTGCTCTTTAAAGAAAAAATAGTTTCATGAACCAATTCTATGCAAAAAAAAAAAGGTACCAGAATTGTATAGAACTTCCTATTGCTCTAGTGGTTAAAACTGTTTCCAGATCTTAAACCCTAAATTTGAAAAATCACCATAAATTGTACACATATCTAAATGAAGTGTTCTACCTATGAATTTAAAGCTTACATAGCATACTTTAATCATGCCAAATTTTAGAATCAGATACAAAAAGTAACTCATTCACATCACATACCTTGATCTTGAAGCTTGAATCGCCTTCACCCCTATGTTTTTCTCTCTGATTTTTGATAGATTTTTTCCTTTACAAATGGCTGTCAAAAGTCTCTTCCAAGATGGGGTATTTATAGCTAAAATTATGACAAGGGTTGCCAATTTTGCCCTTGATAAAATGTGACAATTCCAAAGCCGTCCAAGCTTTAAGTCTTCCACTACAATAACTTGCCAAGTGTCCTTATGACATCATACCCTTGACATCATCAAGCTCCTTTCTTGCCTCATCATGCCATGTGGCAAAATCTCATGAAAAGAAAAGGGAGAAAATTAGATCTTGATCCTTGGTTCAAACTTAGTCTCTAAGTTTCCTTCCAATTTACTTGACTCACAGTTATTCAGCTTTCTTAATGGCCTTCTGGAGTTCAAAAAAATTTTCTATCTACTCCATAAATTTTTTTTAATTCTAGAGAAGATCTATGAATTTTTCTCAGGCCATAACACTTCCTTTAAGCCTCACATAAAAATCATTTACTAAAATGCCCTTAATCGGCAAAATTAAGCCTTCTATTTTATTTCAGTCATTATGCTAATCTTCTAGAAGTGAGACTAATTTTGTAAATTAACATAGCCTTTAAGGTTCCTAACCTTATTTTTACATACATTTTTGAGATCTCTTGCTATCTTAAATAATTATCTCAATCAGTATACTTTTTACTTGGCCATAATCTTATAAATTCCATTTAAGTTGCCTCAGGGGTATTTTTGTCATTTTTCTTCACAAAAGAGTCTTAGAATATGATTTCCCATTTTATGGGCTTTTTCTCAAATTTTTTGTATACATTCCATTCTCACCCCTATTGGCTTGTAACTTTCTGAAATTAGTCCCTACTTGGACTAATTATGACTTAACCTCATGTAACCATCTCTTTGAAGCTTCTAACTTAATCTTTGCCCTGTATCTAGCTTCTTTTTTCTTTCTAGGCCTTTGAGACTTTACTAGAACCTCTAATTTTGATTACATTTTAGCTCTTAAAAATTGTTACTTTGTAGTTTAGTTCTTGAAACTACTTTGACTTCCTTTCTCATCTTTGAGACCTCTGCTAAAAAAGAGTCTGGTAGCCTATCCAATTTAGGCAGGTATAGGTAGGCTTGGGTAAGGTCTAGGCACGGTTTGACAAGATTTGGGCAAGTTCTTGTACGGTTTGGCATGGTTCTGGCATGTTTAGGCACATCCTAGACTGTCGTAGCATAGTCCAAAAATTTCACTCTTGTACCAAAATTAAGTCTACTCGTTACATTTGAGTGTCCTAATGGTTTTATTTACTTCTACTTGACCCCCTAAATGTTAGGGGGTGTCGCCACCTGTGGTGACCTGTGGAGTACACACTTTGTAAAACACTAAAAAATTTCAAAAATATTCTATAGTTGTCAAAAAAATTATGACACTTGGCAGGAAGCATCCTTATATGATGCCAAAGAACGCTACAAAAAATCACATGAAAATACAATCTCTAGGTCCCTCAAACAGAGGTTGTCATCTCACGAAAATGTATGTTTGTTTGTGGCACAAAAGAAAAGGCTCATTTCACATATATAAGGGGGAACCCCCAACCCCTATCCCCATGGCCTTACTCACACTACCACATGTATGCACCCTAATAGACAAGATCAAGGTGTGAGCAAGTCCATGGGGTGTGCCTCCCCACATTGTTGACCTTTACCACCCCCACAACGCCGGTGCCGGTGCCGGTGCCGGTGGCCGTAGGCGAGATTTTCTTGTGACTTTTCTGGCAACCCTTAAAATGTATGGAATTTCAAATGGGATGGATGGATGAGCGTACTGAGGGGTTCTTGGACCTCTCTTGTACGAGATTCCCGTCAAAACTCAAGCGGAAAGGCATCTATTGGGGCGTTTTTCTCATGGTTGCTTAGTAAGCAAAGGCTAGGTTGGACTCTCGTGTTTATGAGGCACTTGGTATGAGAATGGTTGATCACCTAAGAGGGGGGTGAATTGGGTGTTAATTAAAATCAAAACCTTTTATCGATCTAATAAAATTCATAGGAAATTCTGAGTATAAAAACAATAAATTGACATAAGCGTGATCATAGTAGTAAAATAGTTTAGCTGAAAATAGAAAGAGGTAAGGGGAGAGAAGATACAAACTGTGATTTATCCTGATTCGGTCCTCACTGACCTACGTCCAGTCCCCAGGCTCCTCTTGAGATTTTCAATTCACTATCTCCCTCAAGTTTAACACTGGTACCTAAGAACCATTACAACCACAAGTTTGATCCACTTGTGACGCCACTTGCGATCCTTAGGCTAATCAGTCTATTCAACAGCAACCTCACACTGAGGTAAATATTCTAAATTTGTTTGCTAAATTATATATTTTCTAAATTATAGAAGATCTTCGAATGGATCTCTTAGTTGTTGAGAGGGTTGCCCAAAAGCAGTATATAAGGCGTACCCAGTAAAACTTACAAGTAAACCAGATATAGAGATGGCAACTAGGGTTGCTGTTTCCATTATTATATAATTATATAATTTCAAGACCAAAATGGATCATTCTCTATCCACGTTAAATTTGTTTACTCAGCTCTATTTAGTGACTTAAATTTAAAGGCATAGTAGACATCCCAATTCATAAAGAAATTCACCTTGGAAGTGAGAAAAATATTCCTTTTTGCTGGATCCTTTGATTCCTTATTCGTATTGAGTCTATTGTGTTGCTCTTTTCAAATTCAATTGTGTTCAACTATGTTCCACCATATATTGATCACACACGTGTTAAGAGAGTTTGCATTATGAGACAAATTCAATTTTAAAAGGATAATTAGGTCCTCGTGCACCTATATTATTTTTTCCCAAATCAAAAAAAAAATTGATGAAAAGATGATGACCATGCAGAAATATGAAATTTGTATATATGAGATACGCTAGTAGATTCGTGCATCTTGTTGCTTACGAAACAATTTTTATGTGCCCTTCCCTCACCAAACTTAATTAAATTTCGAGTAATTTGCACATGGTATCTAGTGTCCCATATAAATAGGGCTATAAAATAGCTATGGTTCAGAGGATGGCCAAATATCATAACCATCATTAGTTCAAAAAATTTCTGACCAAAGAGATGACCATGTAGCCGTTATCTACCATTCGATCAATAAGAGCTATTCATGAAACAATTTTTATGTGTCCTTTTTGATATAATTAAATTTTGAGTAATTTGCACGTGATATCTGATGTCCCATAAAATAGGGCTATATAAAATATATATACTTTAATATCTATGGTACAGAGTACGACTACATACCCTTTCGTTACAATAAGTTAGGAAAAATAGGGGAGAGGGTATGCATCAATATGTAATTATGGGTTTTTTGACATCAAGATCTATTAAAGTAAATGTGAAACCAAAATAATTAGTCCTTAGGAAAAATAAGTCCTATTAAAGTTGAATCAATGTGGGCTTTTAAATGATTGTTTTCACACACAAATTGTGGGGAGAGAGGAATGTCTCCACTGACCTAAATTAGATTAAATTTCAATGGCTAAGATTTATTGTATAAAGATATTATTAAATATTAAATATTAAATTAATTAAAAAAATATATAAATAAATTTATACTGTTGAGTGTTAAAATTTAATATAAGTAGTTTAATATGATAAATTTTTATTATATTTTATATTATAATAATATTTTTACTCAATTTTAAATCTGAACCATTAATAATGGAGAAATTAAGTGGAGAGAAGTTAGTGGAAACATCCTTCTCCCTAAATTGTGAAACCAATACCGTGAGAATAGAATGACACCAATGTTAACAATAACAATATGTTTTCACACACACCAAATAATATGAGCACCAAGTTTTTACCAAAGCATCAGGCTAATGAAATCAAGATTGGGCTAAAAGCTTGTACTAAATCAAAGAAAATCAAGCACAACGCTTAACACATGATAGTGGCCAAAAGTGTAGGATCTCCCAACAACATTTAAGGAGTAACCTTGCTCTTGTAAGATCAAAAGCAACTATTAAGCCAAAAGTTATTATTAAGTTAAAAGATAGTTAGTAATATCATAGCTCTGTTTTCTTAAACCTTTTTGAGATCACCTATGCCATAGTTTTTTAAGCCCAACAAATCATAAGAGAAACACTGACTGGCCAAACCTTCTCTAAGAATCCCCCAATAACACTCAGGGAGTCAAATCCATAATCTTGCACTAGTATCATTCATAGGATCATGCACAACCACTAGGCCAAAAGTTAGTTGAACTAAGGACTATACGTGTAACCATTAAGTGAAAAGTTAGTTATCAATCCACCTGTAAGATTAATATCAAGCGCAATCATTAAGCCAAAGTTAGTTAGGATGGAGCTCTATTTTCATGAGCTGAGATGCTCATTGAATCATAATGCTCAAGAAGCCTTCCAATGTTGAAGTCAATCATCTTAAATATTTTAGGCAAGATATTCTTTATATTGTTGGACATTGGATCCGAATTCGCCTTTAATGGGCCGGAGTACTTGATCCAAGAGAGAAAAATCTCTTTTGATCAAGAAAATCAACCATAAATCAGAAGCAATAAAGGATTGATTGGGGAATATTCAATCAAGCATTAAAGACTTGATTGATTGGAGAGAAATTAATCAAACATTAATTATCGATTGTGGAATCAGAATATTAATCCCGTAATAAATGAGGAAGATTGCACCTTCATGAAATAAGAATTACTTTGGCCCTATAAATAGGAGGTGCCTCTACTCACTTCTCTTCACTCCAACTGTTGAGTTTTCTGATGTTCTCTTCTCTCTCTGGTGCATCTGTTGTGCCCTTCTTATCAAAACTCTGGTAGTCAAGATAATGCATGAGCTATCAAGTTCAAAACCCGAAACTGACTTGGTATGCTTTTCTCACCTCTCTCTATTTATTTCTTTTATTTCCTTTATATACAAATATCATAGCCTAAGTCTAAAAATGGTCAAATAATCCTAGACAAAATTTAAGAGAAGAAGAATAATAAATTCATATTATAAGTTTAGTTAATTTAACTTACTCATGAGGTCTTGGACTCACCAACCTTCCTTACCTTACCGTAGAAGCCTTGCGAAAGACTAGTAACTTTTATCCCAAACTGTAGCAAAAAACTTGTTCTCTATATCCATACAAGGGAAAACAATCCTAGACAAAATTTAAGAGAAGCGAATAACAAAACCAAATTACAAGTTTTGTTAATTTAACTCGTTTCTGAGGTCTTGGACTCACCAATTTACCTTACCTCACCACAAATGAGTTGGTGAAAGCCATGTGAAAGACTCCAAACTTTTACCCCAAAATGCGGCAAAAGGCTTGTTCTCTATATTCATATAAGGTAAAATAAGTGGATCTTTCAACTAAGCTTATCCGATGTATTGGTTAAATAACCATCTTAACAAAATTTAAGAGAAGCATAATAAAAAAACCAAATTACAAGTTTTGTTAATTTAACTTGTTTCTAAGGTCTTGGACTCACCAACTTTCCTTACCTTACTGTAAGATGAGTTAGTAGAAGCCTTGCAAAAGACTAGTAATTTTTATCCCAAAATGTAGCAAAAAGCTTGTTCTCCATATTCATATAAGGGAAAATAAGTAGATATTTCAACTAAGTGTATCTGATGTAATGGTTAAATAACAATCCTAGACAAAATTTAAGAGAAGCAAAATAACAAAACCAAATCACAAGTTTTGTTAATTTAACTTGTTTTTGAGGTCTTGGACTAACTAGCTTACCTTATCTTGCCATAGATGAGTTGGTGAGAGCCTCGCGAAAGACCCCAAACTTCTATCCCAATCCCAAAATATAATAAAAATCTTGTTCTCCATATTCATGCAAGGATTACCTTGACAAAATTTAAGAGGAGCAGTATAAGAAAACCAAATTACAAGTTTTGTTAATTTAATTTATTTTTGAGGTCTTGGACTTACTAGCTTACCTTATCTTGCTGTAGATGAGTTGGTGAGAGCCTTGCGAAAGACCCCAAACTTCTATCCCAAAATATAACAAAAAGCTTGTTCTCCATATTCATACAAGGAAAATTAAGTGGATATTTCAACTAAGCTTATCCAAATCTGACATAAAAAAATTGAGTGGATATTCATAAACAAAAGTACCAAATTGCTCTTTATTGCTATGTCATGCAAGTTACAGATTACCATTGATGTAAGTTTGTACAATATCAGTAGCATTCACAATAGATTATGAGAGGTTAGGAAGAGGGAGAACAATTAATATACGTAACATATTCACTTTGGAAATAAAAATAAAATATTTTATTTTATATATTTATCTCTTTACTTAAGGATTTTGTTATTCTGATCCTTCAAAATAAATTACCCGAGCTAAGAGAGAATCAGCCATTTCTTTCTCTCTCTTGATGACAGCCTCTCACTCTATTTGTATCCACAGTTCCTGGAATGTCACATGTACACAATCCTTATTAAAAATTACATGTCAACAAAATTTTAGTATCTCCCCCACTGAAATGTTGAAGGAGTTTGAATCATACTGTGAAGAGTTTGAAAAGATTAGCATAAGCTTACAGCCTCACCACTACCTTCAGTGCCCTTAAAAGCTTGTCTAGCCTACAAACATGGAACAACATGTACAGAAGTTTATTTATTATGAACAAGGACAAGGAAAATATCAGTGAATCTATTTGATGTGATTCATCAAGCATTGGAACAAACATGGTGCTAATTAGTTGTAAATGTCTAGGTGATTTTGGGCATATGGCAGTGGGGGAAAAAGGAAAGATGAAGTCAGTGGAGAAAGATGCAAGCAATGAAAAACAGGGGTTGATCTGCAAAACGTATTTGCAGTCACTCTTTTTTTTTTCCAACCACTTTTAGTTGTCAATATATGAATCACACATCATTATATATATGGTATAATGCAAAATGAAACATTGGACTGAACAAACTGAGAACCTCATCGAACATAGAAAGTAAATTAATATATCAATGCATGCAGAATGAATATATATGTTGGGAACAACAATGATATGCTTTTTGGGTTTACTCAAGCAAACCACATCACCATTACTATGACCAAAATATGTGAGAAGAAAAGCTAGCCTGACAATGATTTACAGTGAATTTGATTTTTGGATAGAGGTAAATGTTATATGGACACGCATATGTGAATATATTGATGTATATATATACACACACCTTTGAGATCCCAAAGCTTATGTTTGTTGAGATCAACTTCTCAAATGACATCAAAGCTAAGGGCTTCAAAAGAGACTTTCTTCCTCAGATAACAGTAAAGAAACTCCTCATCTATTGGGTGCAACCAGAACCCTGGAGGCACTGCTATTTGCCCACTTCCTTACATCATTCTCTTCCCTTTTTATTTGATATTAATGATTCCAGCTATCACCTGAAATTGAAAGATAGTGAGAGAGAGAGTCATTGGACTAGGACTACTCTTAGCAAACTGCCATTCTTGGATATTCCAAAAACTTAGTCAACGATCGATACCAAAATAAAATAAAAAAAGAAATCTTTTGGTCTAGTACATGTGAAAACTGATATCCTGGGTTTAAGGGTCTGTTATAAGAAAGTATACATTGATGAGTATACATTCATTCGCAACTAAATATTCATTCAAATATTGACATAGCATCCAAAATAACAAAAAAATCAACAAAAGGACTCATATATATAATATGTATACTTAGTTACGAATGAATGTAGATAGACTTAGGGACACAAGTGAGTAAAAAGAGACGGACCATAGTGCATAAAACACACCAAAACAGCACAGACCCAAGTTCACTTTCTTGTTATCTGCTTTGTTGATCCTTTCTTTCTATAGGATCGCCCTACGCTTATCGATGTCCAAATGCCCTACGCTCGCTGTCTGATTCTCATTAGACAATCGCAGCTAACAGTGGTCCCACGCCTCTTGTGGTCTTATGACTTATTTTCAAGTTAATAAAACAATGTCGCACTGTAATTTAGATGTCTACAAAAGGCATAGAGAAAGCAATTTTTACAGGTGAATATTGCGTTAACATCAGGAGGCCTATATAATGGAACCAAGCCATACTGCCACTAAAATGTTTATACATGAGATGCTCATAAACCCTCAAAACCATAAAAGAATCTGCAAGAAATGATTTGAAAAGCAGAGTGATGAGAATAGTTTGAGCTCACTATGATAAATTAGCCAAGCAGTGAAAATCCCACTTACGTAGAATGAAATCCTTAGGAGCAAATCGGACTACCACAATAGCCATGGCAGAGAAGCAAGTGCATCATCCACATCAGACTGAAGCATCAAAATAAAAGGGCGCAAAAGAATACCTCTGCTCTGCAATGCTTCTTCCTCGGGGCTTCCTTAGAGAGCTTTTCTTTGAAATCACCAAACAGTTTCATCTACGCTCCTGGGTTAAATAGAATGAGCTGACTAAAGAGCGTTCATTGGGAATAGTAGCCGTTGGAAATAAAATCTGGAAAAGACTTTTGAACATTGTTAAAAGAAAAAATATAATCAATTTATAAAATGAATTATAGTCGTTGGCCAAAAATATGAATTATAGCCGTTGAAAGCAGATTGGTATGTCCCATGCCGCAATCAGCAATTAATAATAGATGGCTGTGGAAAATATTAGCCGTTGCAAATAAAATCTAGAAAAGATTTTTAATATTATATCCGTAATAATTTTCCAAAG